>NC_060191.1:56775859-56790859 GCF_021184085.1 Oncorhynchus gorbuscha
TTTAGCACACCAGATTCCTCCTTAATCCAAAACACTGAACCATGTATATATGTTCACAAATGTTACCTATAGCCTACTGTGTTTTCACAAATATATGTCTGAATCCAAGTATTTTATATCCATTGACTCTGTCCAGATAACAGTGGGAGCATGTGTAGGCTCTATCACAGAGCGAGACTACTGCTGCTGGAGAGAATCAGCCAGTGAACCGTTGCTCTTTGCAGGTCACTGACATTTTCAACCAGCAACAACCTCTCACTCCTCACAAATAGAAGGAGAGGAAAAGAAAGAGAGAGTGAGAGAGAGACAAGAGGGTAGGAGATAAAGGAAAGTGGGGAGGCACGCAATTCTATCTGCAAAAACCAACTTCCCCCAAAATTACAGCTAAATGGAAAAATAATGGAAGCAGCATCAGCGAACTCCAGCCGCGTTGTTATTAGTATTCCACCGACACAGAGAGAGACCGACAGCAGTTATGTATTTTTGCAAGTATGCATATAATTTATTGTGGGGAACACAATTTACATGGGTAGTCAATGCCTGTTTTATAGGCTCACAAATAGATGTATGAACTGAAGCATATAATGGCTGAGAGCAGCAGGCGCAAATACCTTCTAAATCTTCCAAATGTGTTCCACAAAAAATTTAACCAAAGAATATAAAACAGATTAATTCATGCATGTTATATATTGGTTTTTGATTTACAAATCTAATCTGGGGAAATTTGCCAGGGGGACGTGGATGGAGTGTAAAACGAACAGCACCGACCGAGCCCAGGGGCTGATGGTCCACGCAGGGGCTCCTGCGGCTACAGCAACCATCACTGTCTCATCACGTGGAAGCTGTGTGTGTGTGTGTGTGTGTGTGTGTGTGTGTGTGTGTGTGTGTGTGTGTGTGTGTGTGTGTGTGTGTGTGTGTGTGTGTGTGTGTGTGTGTGTGTGTGTGTGTGTGTGTGTGTGTGTGTGTGTGTGTGTGTGTGTGTGTGTGTGTGTGTGTGTGTGTGTGTGTGTGATTGTAATTTACAGGCAGCATTAGAGAGAGAGGACTGGGGATAGTTAAACGGGCAATGAAAGCCTCTGAAATGCTGCTTTTTATCCTGCGGTGCCATTATGGCCACAGTTCTCCTCTGAGCGTTTCTCTGCAAACCACATTCCTGTATTGTGCACTTGAGAGAGCTGTGTGGTGTGAAGTTGGCCCGCCCCCTTCTCACACACACACACAGACACACACACACACACACACACAATGACCCTGGAGGACAGTCTCAGTGGATGGGGGACGTTTGCCTGCTTTTTGACATCGTATCTCCACGCCACAATAAGAGGTGCCTACAAAGGGTTATGACTGTCTCACAATGACACAGGACCAATTCAACCCTGATGAATTTGAGATAAGGCAGGCAGCCTTAAAATGGCTGGCCTTAACTACCAGAGGGAGAGGGATGACAGAAGGGGGAGGCATAGGTGGGGGTAGGGGGGTTAGTTTTCAAGTGCATGGAAATACTGTAAGAGACGAAAGGCGAAGGAGAGTGATAGAGTGAGGGTTGAAATTACTTTAGGAAATGATGTCGCGGGGAGGAAGAGGAAGCGGAAGGCCACTTAGGCTGTTTGTGAGGGGAATTTATCAAATAGGATATTTTTGATGCATTAGCTTGTTAAAGGTTTACAACACGCACATAAAAACAGGTGAAAACGAGCACATGACATAAACCCCAGTTGGAGTTCTCCATTACAGGAATGGAAGATGGGAAAAGGAAAAGGAACGTGTTAATTGAGAGCTTAAGGGTCAATAATTGGTGTTCTGGAGTGGTGGGCAGGTACGGGCTGGGGGGGCAACCTTCCGGGAGAGAGGGAACGACAGACAGGGTATGCAAATAGCCCAACTGGGACTGGGCCTCTGAAATGAATCAGAATACAAAGACTTTATTGGAGAGCTACGAGAACGAGTCAATGACGGGAAATCAAGTCCATGAGACAAAATCCAAACCCAGGAATACACATATCCAGCAGACTTGTAGAGGTGCTGAGTATATAAAATGCATGAAATGTCCAGGTCTCTGTCCAGATCTAGGACAGAGGTTTAGGTGTTTAATTTCCTGGGTATATAAAATACCTGACATGTCCAGGTCTCTGTACATAACTGGGACAGGGGTTTAGGTGTTTGTCCAGGTCTGGGAAAGGGGTTTAAGTGTTTGTCCAGGTCTGGGACAGGGGTTTAGGTGTTTTTCCAGGTCTGGGACAGGGGTTTAAGTGTTTGTCCAGGTCTGGGACAGGGGTTTAGGTGTTTGTCCAGGTCTGGGACAGGGGTTTAAGTGTTTGTCCAGGTCTGGGACAGGGGTTTAGGTATTTGTCCAGGTCTGGGACAGGGGTTTAGGTGTTTGTCCAGGTCTGGGACAGGGGTTTAAGTGTTTGTCCAGTTCTGGGACAGGGGTTTAGGTGTTTGTCCAGGTCTGGGACAGGGGTTTAAGTGTTTGTCCAGGTCTGGGACAGGGGTTTTGGTGTTTGTCCAGGTCTGGGACAGGGGTTTAAGTGTTTGTCCAGGTCTGGGACAGGGGTTTAGGTATTTGTCCAGGTCTGGGACAGGGGTTTAGGTGTTTGTCCAGGTCTGGGACAGGGGTTTAGGTGTTTGTCCAGGTCTGGGACAGGGGTTTAAGTGTTTGTCCAGTTCTGGGACAGGGGTTTAGGTGTTTGTCCAGGTCTGGGACAGGGGTTTAAGTGTTTGTCCAGGTCTGGGACAGGGGTTTTGGTGTTTGTCCAGGTCTGGGACAGGGGTTTAAGTGTTTGTCCAGGTCTGGGACAGGGGTTTAGGTATTTGTCCAGGTCTGGGACAGGGGTTTAGGTGTTTGTCCAGGTCTGGGACAGGGGTTTAGGTGTTTGGTTTCCTGGGTATATAAAATCCATTACATCTCCAGGTCTCTATCCAGGTCTGAGACAGGGGTTTTGGTATTTGGTTACATGGGTATATAAAATACATGAAATGTCCAGGTCTCTGTGCAGATCTGGGACAGAGGTTTTGGTGTTTGTCCAGGTCTGGGACAGGGGTTTAGTTCCCCGGGTATATACACTGAACAAAAATATAAACACAACATCTATTGGTTCCATGTTTCATGAGCTGAAATAAAAGATCCCAGAAATGTTGCATATGCAAAAAGAGCTTATTTCTATAAAATAATGTGAAAAAAATTGCCAAAATAATCCATCCACCTAACAGGAGTGGCATGTCATGAAACTGATACATTTAAACAGTATGATCATTACACAGGTGCACCTTGTGCCGGGGACAAAAAATGTGACATCAGGTGCTGTAGGTGTCCCGGAGGGCAGGAAATGTGCCCTCTGTTATGCGTTGGGCAGACCGCACCACCGTCTGGAGAGCTCTGCGGTTGCGGGCGGTGCAGTCGCCGTATCAGGTGGTGATACAGCCTGTCAGGATGCTCTCAATTGTGCATCTGTAAAAGTTTGTGAGGATCTTAGGGGTCAAGCCAAAACAAATTCAGCCTCATGAGGTTGAAGAGGCGCCTTCTTAACCATACTGTTTGTGTGGGTGGACCATTTCAAATTGTCAGTGATGTGTACACGAGGAACTTGAAGCTTTTCACCTTCTCCACTGCGGCCCTGTCGATGTGGATAGGGGCCTGCTCCCTATGCTGTTTCCTGAAGTCCAAGCTCTTTCATTTTGTTGATGTTGAGGGAGAGGTTATCTTCCTGACACCACTCCGCCAGGGCCCTCACCTCCTCCCTGTGGGTGATCAGGCCTACTACTGTTGTGTCATCTTCAAACTTGATGATTGAGTTGGAAGCGTGTGTTGCCACACAGTCATGGGTAAACGGCGGCAGGGTAGCCTAGTGGTTAGAGCGTTGGACTAGTAACTGAAAGGTTGCAAGTTCGAATCCCCGAGCTGACAAGGTACAAATCTGTTGTTCTTCCCCTGAACAGGCAGTTAACCCACTGTTCCTAGGCCGTCATTGAAAATAATAATTTGTTCTTAACTGACTTGCCTAGTTAAATAAAGGTAAAAAAAAAAAAAAAACAGGGAGTACAGGAGGGGGCTGAGCACACACCCAGGGCCCCAGTGTTGAGGATCAGCAAAGTGTAGGTGTTGTTTCCTATCTTCATCACCTGGGGGAGCCCCTCAGGAAGTCCAGGACCAAGTTGCATAGGGGCAGGGTTCAGACCCAGGGCCCCAAGCTTAATGATGAGCTTGGAGGGTGCTAGGGTGTTGAAGGCTGAGCTATACTCAATGAACAGTATGCGCTTACATACTGTAGGTATTCCTCTTGTCCAGATGGGAAAGGGCAGTTTGCAGTGTGATGGCGATTACATCGTCTGTGGATCTATTGGGGCGGTATGCAAATTGAAGTGGGTCTAGGGTGTCAGGTAAGGTAGAGGTGAGATGATCCTTAAATAGCCTCTTAAAGCATTTCATGATGACAGAGTGAGTGCTACAGGGCGATGGTCATTGAGTTCAGTTACATTTGCTTTCTTGGGTACAGGAACAATGGAGGCCATCTTGAAGCAGGTGGTGAAAACAGACTGGGATAGGGAGAGATTGAATTTGTCTGTAAACACTCCAGTCAGCTGGTCTGTGCATGCTCTGAGGATGCAGCTAGGGATGCCGTTTGCGCCGGCAGCCTTGCGAGGGGTCAACACCCTTAAAAGTCTTACTCACGTCGGCCACAGAGAATCGGTAGCAAGACATCGGTAGCAAGACATCGGTTTCTGCGACGTGGCTGGTGTTTTCATTGTAGTCCGTGATTGTCTGTAGACCCTGCCACATACGTCTCGTGTCTGAGCCGTTGAATTGCGTCTCTGTACTGACGTTTTGCCTGTTTGGTTGCCTTAAGGAGAGAATAACTAATAACCTTGCTATGGTTAAATGTGGTTGTTCGGGCTTTCAGTTTTGTGCGAATGCTGCCATCCATCCACGGTTTCTAGTTTGGGTAGGTTTTAATAGTCACAGTGGGAACAACATAGCCTATACACTTCCTGATGAACTCAGTCACCGTGTCCGAGTATACATCAAAGTTATTCTCAGAGGCTACCCGGAACATATCCCAGTCCGCCTAATCAAAACAATCTTGAAACATGGATTCCGATTGGTCAAACCAGCGTTGAATAGACCGTAGTACGGGTACTTCCTGTTTGAGTTTCTACCTATATGAAGGGAGGAGCTACTGTGATGAGATCCTGAGGCCCATTGTCTTGCCATTCATCCGCCAACATCACCTCCTGTTTCAGCATGATAATGCACGGCCCCATGGCATACAAGGATCTGTGCACAATTTTTGGAAGCTGAAAATGTTCCAGTTCTTCCATGGACTGCATACTCACCAGATATGTCACCCATTGACCACGTTTGGGATGCTCTGGATCGATGTGCAGGATAGCGTGTTTCAGTTCCAGCCAATATCCAGCAAATTCACACAGCCATTGAAGATGAGTGGGGCAACATTCCACAGGTCACAATCAACAGCCTGATCACCTCTATGTAAAGGAGATGTTTCACGCTGCATGAGGCAAATAGTTGTGACACGAGATACTGACTGGTTTTCTGATCTACGCCACTCCCTTTTTTAAAATGTATCTGTGACCAAGCGATGCATATCTGTATTGCAAGTCATGTGAAATCAATAGATTAGGACCTAATTAATTAATTTAAATTTACTAATTTCAATTATTTTAACTTGCAACTATGTAAAATCTTTTAAATTGCTGCATGTTGCATTTATATGTTTGTTCGGTATAAAATACAGTGGGGAGAACAAGTATTTGATACTCTGCCGATTTTGCAGGTTTTCCTACTTACAAAGCATGTAGAGGTCTGTCATTTTTTATCATAGGTACACTTCAACCGTGAGAAACGGAATCTAAAACAAAAATCCAGTAATTAATTTGCATTTTATTGCATGACATAAGTATTTGATACATCAGAATAGCAGAACTTCATATTTAGTACAGAAACCTTTGTTTGCCAATACAGAGATCATACGTTTCCTGTAGTTCTTGACCAGATTTGCACACACTGCAGCAGGGATTTTGGCCCACTCCTCCATACAGACCTTCAGGTTTCGGGGCTGTCGCTGGGCAATATGGACTTTCAGCTCCCTCCAAAGATGATCTATTGTGTTCAGGTCTGGAGACTGGCTAGGGCACTCCAGGACCTTGAGATGCTTCTTACAGAGCCACTCCTTAGTTGCCCTGGCTGTGTGTTTCGGGTCGTTGTCATGCTGGAAGACCCAGCCATGACCCATCTTCAATGCTCTTACTGAGGGAAGGAGGTTGTTGGCCAAGATCTCGCGATACATGGCCCCATCCATCCTCCCCTCAATACGGTGCAGTCATCCTGTCCCCTTTGCAGAAAAGCATCTCCAAAGAATGATGTTTCCACCTCCATGCTTCACGGTTGGGATGGTGTTCTTGGGGTTGTACTCATCCTTCTTCCTCCAAACACGGCGAGTGGAGTTTAGACCAAAAAGCTCTATTTTTGTCTCATCAGACCACATGACCTTCTCCCATTCCTCCTCTGGATCATCCAGATGGTCATTGGCAAACTTCAGACGGGCCTGGACATGCGCTGGCTTGAGCAGGGGGACCTTGCGTGCGCTGCAGGATTTTAATCCATAACGTAGTGTGTTACTAATGGTTTTCTTTGAGACTGTGGTCCCAGCTCTCTTCAGGTCATTGACCAGGTCCTGCCGTGTAGTTCTGGGCTGATCCCTCACCTTCCTCATGATCATTGATGCCCCACAAGGTGAGATCTTGTATGGAGCCCCAGGCCGAGGGTGCTCCATTTTCTAATAATTGCGCCAACAGTTGTTGCCTTCTCACAAAGCTGCTTGCCTATTGTCCTGTAGCCCATCCGAGCCTTGTGCAGGTCTACAATTTTATCCCTGATGTCCTTACACCCTCTCTGATCTTGGCCATTGTGGAGAAGTTGGAGTCAGTTTGATTGAGTGTGTGGACAGGTGTCTTTTATACAGGTAAGGAGTTCAAACAGGTGCAGTTAATACAGGTAATGAGTGGGGAACAGGAGAGCTTCTTAACAGGTCTGCGAGAGCCGGAATTCTTACTTAAAATGCAAATGAATTACTTAAAAATCGTACAATGTGATTTTCTGGATTTTTGTTTTAGATTCCATCGCTCACAGTTGAAAATTACAGACCTCTACATGCTTTGTAAGTAGGAAAACCTGCAAAATCGACAGTGTATCAAATACTTATTCTCCCCGCTGTACATGAAATGTGCAGGTCTCTGTCCAAGTCTGGGACTGGGGTTTTGGTGTTTTTTTGGTGTAGGGATGACTGCTTCTTTTTCTTCTTCTTCTGGGTCATGGGATCTTGAGAATCATCTCCTTTTTCCACCCCTCTTTCCAATGCTCCTTTTTACCCCCTCTCCTCTCCCCTCCCCCTGCCTCCCATTCTCTAGGGTCAGCCTAGCTGGCCATATCCTCCCACCCCTATACCTTATCCCTTATCCCCTGAGCATAGTTGAGCCATTGGGGGTGAAAAAAATGACAAAATAAGTTTCCCACTCACTGTTTTGTTTCATCTCTCTCTCTCTCTCTCTCTCCCTCTCCCCCCCCCCTCTCTCTCTCTCTCTCTCTCTCTCTCTCTCTCTCTCTCTCCCTCTCTCTCCCTCCATGACTGCACCCGTCCCCTCTCTCAGGGCAGACACCTGCACTGGCCAGACAATCGATACCAGGCCTGGGCCTCTAGGAGAGTCCTGTCATCAAACAGACTGGATCCACACCGCTCGCCACCGCCAGACAATCACTCAAACTCTTACACACACAAAAACACACACTCACAGAGATACTCAAACTCACCCACAAACACACACATACAGGCAAGCACACATGCACTCAAAGAACACACACACTCAGCCAGACACAAACACCAGAAGTATGCATGCACAGTTACCCGGGTCTTATCAATCTTTAAGCAGGCAATTTATCCAACAGATGTAGGATCTTAATTTAATCAGTATTTTGTTGCTGAGTATTCTTTTGTTTTTTTGTAATTTCCACTGTGATTTCAGACTTGATTTGCTCTAACAAGAAATGTATCAACCCCTACAAAAATGTCCATTCATTTAATACACATACAAATTCACATTTCCTGCTGCTTCAAGATTTTTTTCCTGCTGTAGCAAACTGGATCAAATTAAGATCCTACACCTGTAATGCCACAGTAGGTGGAACAAAACAAGCAAGAGAAAATCATTAATAAAAGGCCCAGGGATAAATAATACATTGGAGCAGGATGTTGGGGCCAGAACTGTTTTAGCTTTAGTTACTGGTTTGCTGAGTGACCGCTGGGCTTTCCCTGGAGTGAGTTTTGAGGAATCCATTTGCTAGCACTTTCATATCACAACCCGTTCCCCCCTCTTCCAATTCCTCTTCCAATTCCTAGCCTTTTTAATTAAATTGCCTCCAATTTTGAGTCTTCAAATCTTATCCCTAATAGACATGAAAACATTATTTAAAGGATGGTTAGGGGGACTATTCCTGCTCTGTCATTGTTATTCAGTCTAAATGGCTTTTTCTGGGATTTCCAGCTATTTAGATTTTTTCCCTGTGAAAGTGAATGCAGGGCACTTGACATTGCTTCAGTCCATTCTCAAATGCGTCAGTCACAAAGGACTGACCGTAAAGGTGTCACTACGGTGTTGACCTGCCCTAATCATAACATACTCCCTTTCCTAGTGGACATAGGAAACAGTCAGGAATCAACAGCATGCTGTAGGTTAGACAGGGCATTGATTTGACAAATCTCTATTGAGGTGAGCTTTGAGGGGGATGCAAAAAGACAAACAGTTAACCCCCTGCTATTAAAGTAAGACCTATATATTTAACATCAACGTCTTTAAAAAACAAAACCCAAATCTTTGACTGAACTTTGACTCTGCAAAGTTCCCTGAATTGTGCAATGCTACTCTGAACCCTACAATATTCAAACACCATCTAACATATGAGTTCCACGTTTCCTGATATGTATTTCCAAAAATACATGACGTGTATAAATATTTGACCAAGATCTGTCCTGCAGTGGAACTCAGAAATAACAGAGAAAACGTTGGCTTTGTTTGGCTGCCTGTACGATGGGAGAGAGTATGAGAGAAAGTGGTGGATTTGTTTGGCTGCCTGTACGATGGGAGAGGGTATGAGAGAAAGCAGGGGATTTGTCTGGCTGCCTGTACGATGGGAGAGGGTATGAGAGAAAGCAGGGGATTTGTCTGGCTGCCTATATGATGGGAGAGGGTATGAGAGAAAGCAGGGGATTTGTCTGGCTGCCTGTACGATGGGAGAGGGTATGAGAAAAAGCAGGGGATTTGTCTGGCTGCCTGTACGATGGGAGAGGGTATGAGAGAAAGCAGGGGATTTGTCTGGCTGCCTGTACGATGGGAGAGGGTATGAGAGAAAGTGGTAGATTTGTCTGGCTGCCGGTACGATGGGAGAGGGTATGAGAGAAAGCAGGGGATTTGTCTGGCTGCCTGTACAATGGGAGAGGGTATGAGAGAAAGTGGTGGATTTGTCTGGCTGTCTGTATGATGGGAGAGGGTATGAGAGAAAGCAGGGGATTTGTTTGGCTGCCTGTACGATGGGAGAGGGTATGAGAGAAAGCAGGGGATTTGTCTGGCTGCCTGTACGATGGGAGAGGGTATGAGAGAAAGCAGGGGATTTGTCTGGCTGCCTGTACGATGGGAGAGGGTATGAGAGAAAGCAGGGGATTTGTCTGGCTGCCTGTACAATGGGAGAGGGTATGAGAGAAAGTGGTGGATTTGTCTGGCTGTCTGTATGATGGGAGAGGGTATGAGAGAAAGCAGGGGATTTGTTTGGCTGCCTGTACGATGGGAGAGGGTATGAGAGAAAGCAGGGGATTTGTCTGGCTGCCTGTACGATGGGAGAGGGTATGAGAGAAAGCAGGGGATTTGTCTGGCTGCCTGTACGATGGGAGAGGGCATGAGAGAAAGCAGGGGATTTGTCTGGCTGCCTGTACGATGGGAGAGGGTATGAGAGAAAGCAGGGGATTTGTCTGGCTGCCTGTACGATGGGAGAGGGTATGAGAGAAAGCAGGGGATTTGTCTGGCTGCCTGTACGATGGGAGAGGGCATGAGAGAAAGCAGGGGATTTGTCTGGCTGCCTGTACGATGGGAGAGGGCATGAGAGAAAGCAGGGGATTTGTCTGGCTGCCTGTACGATGGGAGAGGGTATGAGAGAAAGCAGGGGATTTGTCTGGCTGCCTGTACGATGGGAGAGGGTATGAGAGAAAGCAGGGGATTTGTCTGGCTGCCTGTACGATGGGAGAGGGTATGAGAGAAAGCAGGGGATTTGTCTGGCTGCCTGTACGATGGGAGAGGGTATGAGAAAAAGCAGGGGATTTGTCTGGCTGCCTGTACGATGGGAGAGGGTATGAGAGAAAGCAGGGGATTTGTCTGGCTGCCTGTACGATGGGAGAGGGTATGAGAGAAAGTGGTAGATTTGTCTGGCTGCCGGTACGATGGGAGAGGGTATGAGAGAAAGCAGGGGATTTGTCTGGCTGCCTGTACAATGGGAGAGGGTATGAGAGAAAGTGGTGGATTTGTCTGGCTGTCTGTATGATGGGAGAGGGTATGAGAGAAAGCAGGGGATTTGTTTGGCTGCCTGTACGATGGGAGAGGGTATGAGAGAAAGCAGGGGATTTGTCTGGCTGCCTGTACGATGGGAGAGGGTATGAGAGAAAGCAGGGGATTTGTCTGGCTGCCTGTACGATGGGAGAGGGTATGAGAGAAAGCAGGGGATTTGTCTGGCTGCCTGTACAATGGGAGAGGGTATGAGAGAAAGTGGTGGATTTGTCTGGCTGTCTGTATGATGGGAGAGGGTATGAGAGAAAGCAGGGGATTTGTTTGGCTGCCTGTACGATGGGAGAGGGTATGAGAGAAAGCAGGGGATTTGTCTGGCTGCCTGTACGATGGGAGAGGGTATGAGAGAAAGCAGGGGATTTGTCTGGCTGCCTGTACGATGGGAGAGGGCATGAGAGAAAGCAGGGGATTTGTCTGGCTGCCTGTACGATGGGAGAGGGTATGAGAGAAAGCAGGGGATTTGTCTGGCTGCCTGTACGATGGGAGAGGGTATGAGAGAAAGCAGGGGATTTGTCTGGCTGCCTGTACGATGGGAGAGGGCATGAGAGAGAAAGCAGGGGATTTGTCTGGCTGCCTGTACGATGGGAGAGGGCATGAGAGAAAGCAGGGGATTTGTCTGGCTGCCTGTACGATGGGAGAGGGTATGAGAGAAAGCAGGGGATTTGTCTGGCTGCCTGTACGATGGGAGAGGGTATGAGAGAAAGCAGGGGATTTGTCTGGCTGCCTGTACGATGGGAGAGGGTATGAGAGAAAGCAGGGGATTTGTCTGGCTGCCTGTACGATGGGAGAGGGTATGAGAGAAAGCAGGGGATTTGTCTGGCTGCCTGTACGATGGGAGAGTGTATGAGAGGGGGTAAATAGATAAATCACAGGTGAATTCTCTGTCTGCTCTTTAGTAGGTCATTGTTTTTGTCCCCGATCCATTAAGGAATAATAGGAGGAGCATTAGGGTGGGGGGAGAGGGGGGGGGAGACGTCTGCCCCGAGGGGGGAGAGGGGGAAGAGAGAGCGTGTAATCTGGGGGATGACGACCATCTGCAAAATGAAAACAAATGGGGTGTCATCCCTGGGAGGAAATCTATCGCCTTCTATTTTTTTATCCTCAATTCCTTGAGCTGTGTGTATCTGTGCGCGTATGAGCACACACACACAAAGCAATGACCTCCAACTCTCTGCGAGACACAGACACGCAGGTAAGTTGGAAAAACAAACACATACACAAAGCAAATACAGATTGCTAGACACAACATGACAACAGTAACACAAATGAATCATGTTAAACCATGGAACAAAACTGAAATATTGTGAAACTGTTGACAGAAAGAAAAAGTAGAGAGTGTAGAGACCGCATCAACAGTTCACCTACACCTACCTGGAGCAGCTCAGAGAGGGAAATACAACTTCCTACACCTAACTGGAGCAGCTCAGAGAGGGAAATACAACTTCCTACACCTAACTGGAGCTGGTCAGAGAGGGAAATACAACTTCCTACACCTAACAAGCTGCTCAGAGAGGGAAATACAACTTCCTACACCTAACTGGAGCAGCTCAGAGAGGGAAATACAACTTCCTACACCTAACTGGAGCAGCTCATGGAGAAATACAACTTCCTACACCTAACAAGCTGCTCAGAGAGGGAAATACAACTTCCTACACCTATCTGGAGCAGCTCAGAGAGGGAAATACAACTTCCTACACCTAACAAGCTGCTCAGAGAGGGAAATACAACTTCCTACACCTATCTGGAGCAGCTCAGAGAGGGAAATACAACTTCCTACACCTAACTGGAGCAGCTCATGGAGAAATACAACTTCCTACACCTAACAAGCTGCTCAGAGAGGGAAATACAACTTCCTACACCTAACAAGCTGCTCAGAGAGGGAAATACAACTTCCTACACCTAACAAGCTGCTCAGAAAGGGAAATACAACTTCCTACACCTAACTGGAGCAGCTCAGAGAGGGAAATACAACTTCCTACACCTAACTGGAGCAGCTCATAGAGAAATACAACTTCCTACACCTAACAAGCTGCTCAGAGAGGGAAATAAAACTTCCTACAGCTAACTGGAGCTGGTCAGAGAGGGAAATAAAACGTCCTCCACCTATCTGGAGCAGCTCAGAGAGTGAAATACAACTTCCTACACCTAACTGGGGCAGCTCAGAGAGGGATAATACAACTTCCTACACCTAACTGGAGCAGCTCAGAGAGGGAAATACAACTTCCTACACCTAACTGGAGCAGCTCAGAGAGGGAAATACAACTTCCTACACCTAACTGGGGCAGCTCAGAGAGGGAAATACAACTTCCTACACCTATCTGGAGCAGCTCAGAGAGGGAAATACAACTTCCTACACCTAACTGGAGCAGCTCAGAGAGGGAAATACAACTTCCTACACCTATCTGGAGCAGCTCAGAGAGGGAAATACAACTTCCTACACCTATCTGGAGCAGCTCAGAGAGGGAAATACAACTTCCTACACCTATCTGGAGCAGCTCAGAGAGGGAAATACAACTTCCTACACCTATCTGGAGCAGCTCAGAGAGGGAAATACAACTTCCTACACCTAACTGGAGCAGCTCAGAGAGGGAAATACAACTTCCTACACCTAACTGGAGCAGCTCAGAGAGGGAAATACAACTTCCTACACCTATCTGGAGCAGCTCAGAGAGGGAAATACAACTTCCTACACCTATCTGGAGCAGCTCAGAGAGGGAAATACAACTTCCTACACCTATCTGGAGCAGCTCAGAGAGGGAAATACAACTTCCTACACCTATCTGGAGCAGCTCAGAGAGGGAAATACAACTTCCTACACCTATCTGGAGCAGCTCAGAGAGGGAAATACAACTTCCTACACCTATCTGGAGCAGCTCAGAGAGGGAAATACAACTTCCTACACCTATCTGGAGCAGCTCAGAGAGGGAAATACAACTTCCTACACCTATCTGGAGCAGCTCAGAGAGGGAAATACAACTTCCTACACCTAACTGGAGCAGCTCAGAGAGGGAAATACAACTTCCTACACCTATCTGGAGCAGCTCAGAGAGGGAAATACAACTTCCTACACCTATCTGGAGCAGCTCAGAGAGGGAAATACAACTTCCTACACCTAACTGGAGCTGCTCAGAGAGGGAAATACAACTTCCTACACCTATCTGGAGCTGCTCAGAGAGGGAAATACAACTTCCTACACCTATCTGGAGCTGCTCAGAGAGGGAAATACAACTTCCTACACCTAACTGGAGCAGCTCGAGGTGGGAAATTAAACTTCCTCGAAAAAGTACTTTGGCTTCGGAGCAGAACTCCCGTCCAAAAGATAGTCATACCCCCGTGGCGAGGATTCTCACATCGAAATCTGACAAAATGATGAGATCCACAACTGAGAGACAAGTAGGAGACTGTGGTGGGGGGGCGTGTTAAATGCAGGAGGGGGTTGTTAAATGGGGGGTATGGAGAGGGGGAGATGCAAGAACTCAATTTACATTTATGATAGCCCTGTAATTCCAGGAGAATACCAGCATAATGACACATTTCTCTAACATGCCATAAAGGATGTAATGACGCTCAGTCAAATTATCATAGATGGAGGGATGAGAGAAGATGACATGTCCCAGTCTATTATTTATTTATTTCCCAGGGAGGGAGGGAGGGAGGGAGGGAGGGAGGGAGGGAGGGAGGGAGGGAGGGAGGGAGGGAGGGAGGGAGGGAGGGAGGGAGGGAGGGAGGGAGGGAGGGAGGGAGGGAGGGAGGGAGGGAGGAGGCAGAGAAAAGTCATCACATAGTTGGGTAATTAATGAATGGTTTAAATGTCATGATGATGGGAGGCACTTGACAGGGGACCAAAGCCCAGCACAGTGATTTAGAGCTCTCTCTTTCTTTCTCTCTCCCTCTTTCTCTCCCTATCTCTCTCTCAAACCCCTCACTCCCTCTCCACAAAGCCTAGACACCCCAGGGTTCAAACTTAATTCAGAACGTAAGGCACTCAATCGTCCCCTCATAACAACCTTTCTGCCAGCTAGTCCCATCTGGAGCCACTGTGGGAGGCTCTTCCAGGACCATGGAGCCCCCCTCCACCCTCTCCAAACCCACCATCACCATACTCCAAACCCCAGTCTCGGCAGCCACCCCTAAATATTAAATGAAAAATGACTTGCCTATTGTGGTCTAGTTAGGGCCTGTGTGAGGGATGGTAATTGGGCCTTTTACATGCTGGGCAGCTCAGAGAGGGAGCTGAATGGAGGGGGTGAGGTGAGGGGGAGGGCACCCTGGCCCTACGAGGCATGCGTTAAGTATGAGCACTGCCTCATACTATGGAGACTACAGAGGCTACGGAGTAGGCACTCTGCTATTCATAGAGAGAGAGAGTGGGCTCAACTC